>NC_139686.1:65454158-65489158 GCF_964106915.1 Podarcis gaigeae | reverse complement strand
CACAGTTCTTCATAACATCCAAAGGTCATCTTTTTGGCTCCAAATACATGCATTACAGAAGTACATTAAGCAATCCATTTGCATTTGTTCTGTAGTTAATAACTGTTCTAGTTACTTACATTTTACATCAAATGCATATGTATTCGGCAGAAAATGATTGGGGCAAGATCTTCAATTAAGGATGTATAAAACGTGAAGCCATGCCAACGGCTATTAAGATTTTTGAGCACAAAAATTCTTGAATAATTGGGGAAGGGAGAACGGAGGAGTCATTAACATGGGGGAATATGAAATGGCTGGGGAAAGAATATCGGAGTGCGAATGTGCCCTACTTTCATAGTTCAATGCCATTTTGGGGTAATCCAGTTCAAAGCTTGGCTTTAAGACTAATATAACATGATAGCTCATTCGTTTTCTGAAACATACGTAGTGGTATCAAAGGACTTTAATACTTCTGAAGAGGCTCTTTTAGATAATCACTAGATAAACAGCAGATGGTTTTCATGGGATGGCTACAAAGGGCAATACTTTTTTTGAATAGAAAATTCAGGTATAGTTTGCATAGCAAAAAAAGTTCAACAAAAAATCACGATAAACACAAAAAATAATAATGTCAAGTGATCTGAGGGCCGGTGTGGTGTAGTGGTTAAGAGTGGTAGACTTGTAATCTGGTGAACCGGGTTCGGTTCCCCGCTCCTCCACATGCAGCTGCTGGGTGACCTTGGGCTAGTTACACATCTCTGAAGTCTCTCAGCCTCACTCACCTCACAGAGTGTTTGTTGTGGGGAAGGAAGGGAAAAGAGAATGTTAGCCCCTTTGAGACTCCTTAGGGTAGTGATAAAGTGGGATATCAAATCCAAACTCTTCTTCATTTATAGCAGAGAAGGGGAACTTCGGGCCCTGGGGCCAAATGCAGCCCCCAAATATCTTTATTTGGCCCTCGGGTTCCTTCCTGGCCACACCTCTTATCCCCTGGGCTCAGGTCGCAGCAGCCCTGCTCTGCACAACATGAATGTTTTTGCTTCTTGTTTGTTTAGATGTGTGAGTATGTAGGAGCAAGCCAATTTTACAAAGGAAACATTAACATTTGTTGCTCTGCTCACCCCTGGTATGGGGTCCCTGGAAAGTTGCCAAAAAGGTTGCCAAAAAAACCAACAACATTTTCGAGTCCTGATTTACAGTGTTGCATAATCCTTATTTGGCATTGCATAATCCAAACCTAGACAGCATCTTAAAAAGCAGAGACATCACCTTGCCAACAAAGGTCCGTATAGTAAAAGCTATGGTTTTCCCAGCAGTGATGTATGGAAGTGAGAGCTGGACCATAAAGAAGGCTGATCGCCGAAGAATTGATGCTTTTGAATTATGGTGCTGGAGGAGACTCTTGAGAGTCCCATGGACTGCAAGAAGATCCATTCTGAAGGAAATCAGCCCGGAGTGCTCACTGGAAGGACAGATCCTGAAGCTGAGACTCCAAGACTTTGGCCACCTCATGAGAAGAGAAGACTCCCTGGAAAAGACCCTGATGCTGGGAAAGATGGAGGGCACAAGGAGAAGGGGACAACAGAGGACAAGATGGTTGGACAGTGTTCTCAAAGCTACCAACATGAGTCTGACCAAACTGCGGGAGGCAGTGGACGACAGGAGTGCCTGGCGTGCTCTGGTCCATGGGGTCACAAAGAGTCGGACACGACTAGACGCCTAAACAACAACAACTGTAAGCTTCCCCAGCCACACCTGTGATGGAGCTGACACCAAGGAATGGGATAAGAAAACATCACTTAATGAATACCAATGAGCACAATCAACTAAATGGAAAACATTTGTTAGCAAAAACAGGATCAAATTGTGAGCATCAGCTAGCCTCCCCACACCGCTTCTGAGGTGCTTTGGAGGAGCATCGTCTTGAGAGCTGGGATATAAGACTTTTTTCAAAGAATCCGGAGACCCTGTTTTTTTTTGAAAAGAGAAAAAAACTTATTTTTTAAAAAAATTATTTTTCTTTTAAAAAGAAGTAATATTTTCTCTTCTGTGGTCCCCTCTGTCGCACGGCCTAGCCTGCTCTCTTGGAGTGCTAGCTGCCATGGAGTAGGCTCGGATCGGGCCTGGGCTCGGCCACGTGTCCTTGCCCTCCCGGTGCTCTCCTATCTCTCCTCCTCAGCAGCGGCGTGGCAAGGTCGGGGCTCCCCTCTTTTTTCTCCTTCCTCTTTCTCTCTCTTTCTTCTCCTTCTCCTCTCCCCTTTATCCCTGCATCAGCTCTGGGGTTTTCCTGGCCCCGGAGCACCTCTGGGCAGTCGGCCGGGTGGCCGGGTGCTCTTGCACCCTGCTCAATTTGGATCATGGGTGGGAGGGTCAGCGATTCCCCCAGTTGATGTGCCGGGCTTCCCCAGTCCCCCCTTGGTAGTGGCGGCGGCAGCTGCAGTCTCAGCAGCCTGGAGCCAGACTAGTAGTGCAGTTTGCTCTGGCTGGCTTCAGGAGCTGCTCGCTGCTGCGACGCCTGCCATTTTGCCTCACTGGAAGTCTTGTGCTGTTGAACCCCTCACGCAACATTCATTCCCTACTTATAAATCTACGACACTTAAAATATAAATCCGGGGACAGTAAATGAAATCCGGGGACGTTCCGGGGACAGATTTTGTCCGGGGACAGATTGTGCCCGGGAGATGGGGACATCTGGTAACCATACAAGAGGAATCCAACAGCATGAATGAGTAGAGCATCTGACCTGATTAACTTGATCCGTTTCATGGCAGGCAATTAGTCGCAGAACAGCTGGCCTCTTCTCCCCTGGTACTGCCAGCACTGGGTGTCTGTGCTGATAGCTTATCAGGATAGGATGTGTTGCTCTGCCTACGATGTGCATAGCACTTCCAGCTTGCCTTTAATTACATGCTAAAGCAGAACGTTGCTTAGCATAGATGGATTTTGTCTCAATTTCAGCACACCCATATGTTCTAGAGTTTTTCTTTATGGCCTTCGTTTGCAGAAGGAATGTCGACTGGTCAAGATCTTACCAACTAAGGATTAGGATTAAAAATATGTGTACAGTGGTGCCCCACAAGACGAATGCCTCGCAAGACGGAAAACTTGCTAGACGAAAGAGTTTTCCGTTTTGGAGGTGCTTCGCAAAACGAATTTCCTATGGGCTTGCTTCGCAAGACGAAAATGTCTTGCGAGTTCCTGTGGGTTTTTTTTCCTTCCCCCCTTTTTCTAAGCTGCTAAGCAGCTTTTCTGCTTATTCGCTAAGCCGATAAGCCGCTAAAAGCCGCTAAAAGCCGCTAATCCGTTAATCCGTCAATGGGCTTGCTTCACAAGACAAAAAAACCGCTAGACGAAGAGACTCGCAGAACGGATTCTTTTTGTCTCGCGAGGCACCACTGTATTCTTCCCTGCCCCTCAATGGTAGGAAGTTTGGAGAAACATTTTCTTATTTTTTCTCCATAGTTTACATGTTTTTTTCAAGTTAATCTAAGGCAGGTCCATTGAGGAGCTGCTGTGCCTTTTACTATTTTTCGTATATGCCTCTTATTTGTAAAGCTCTACCAACTGTTTTTTTCACTCCCCCACCCCCGATCCTCACACCATTTGTTATGGTTCTGGAGGGGAGAGTAGAGTTAGGTGCCAAAATATAAAAAATGATAGACTAGGCTGTAGGCTCAGCTTGTTTGTTTGTTTACTTGTCTTGCCGCTATTAAGGCTACCACCTACTGTCTGATCATTGCTTTTCCTCTCAGAGGCCCACTGAGAAGCTACAGAGACTAGCAAAATAACCAGTCCAGTTTTGACTCATTCATGCTTAATTGGCCCAGCTTCAGAGGGCTTGATGAAGCATTTGCTGAACACCCTTAGGCAGCTCATAATTGGCCACGTTATAAAAATTTCAAATAAATATTACAGATAGGATAATACTGAACCTAATCCCGTTCTGCTATTTTGCAAAAAGAAAGCAATAAAAAACAATAGCACAAGGGCATTTTGAAGAAACATTCAAATGGTGCAGAGTTAACTTTGGGCATTGTATTTTGAGACAGGGCCAATTCATTTCAACTATGGGTGATTCCTGCATGAGGTCCAAGAACATCTCCCACTCTCCAGCGAAGAAAGAGGATTATGTGTGTTTGCCGATAATGTTGTACTCCAATAACATTGTACTGGAATTTGAACTTCAGGGATGAATATGAATTAAAAGTTTTCTTTCTATTTCTATTCCACCCTTTACAAAGTGTAGTAGTAATTAAAAGAAAAAGAAAACACAGAATACCGCATTAAAATTGACCTATGTAATGACTTTTAGTTGTTGGGCCTGAAGATGGTAAGAAAATGGATCTGGATGTTTTAGAAAAGCCCTGCTTAGTGTTACATACATGAACCATAGCAAGCCTTGGGCTCACACAGTCCTCTCCCTTTCCTTTTCTTCCCTCCACTTTTGTATACCTGAGCAGATCAAAAGCTTTCACTTTTTTTTTTAAAGTTCCTAAATGTGGAGAAATCTAGTGCTTCATTTAAACTCTAGTTCATGGGTAGGCAAACTAAGGCCCGGGGGCCGGATCCAGCCCAATCGCCTTCTAAATCCGGCCCGCGAATGGTCCGGGAATCAATATGTTTTTACATGAGTAGAATGTGTCCTTTTATTTAAAGGGCATCTATGGGTTACTTGTGGGGCCTGCCTGGTGTTTTTACATGAGCCGAATGTGTGCTTTTATTTAAAATGCACTTCCGGTTTATTTGTGGGGCATAAGAATTCGTTTAATTTCCCCCTTCAAAATATAGTCCACCCCCCCACAAGGTCTGAGGGACAGTGGACTGGCCCCCTGCTGAAAAGGTTTGCTGATCCCCGCAGTTAGTTCAAAGAAGCCAGGGTCAAACTGTGCTTTGCAAAGTCCTAGGTATTTCAGACCCTCCAAGTGTTCCTATTTTCCAGGGGTGTCCCTGATTTAGAAAAGCTGCCCCAGTTTCTGATTTGATCCCAGAATGTACCACTTTTCCTTAGGACGTTCCTATTTTCATTGGAGAAATGTTGGAGGGTATGGAGTAGGCAAACTAAGGCCCGGGGGCCGGATTCAGCACAATGGAGTATGGAGTTATCCGACCCCCCCGAGCCATCATCATAGCTGAAAGCTTTTTTAAATGTTTAATGTTCGATTATGTTTTTATATATGTTGGAAGCTGCCCAGAGTGGCTGGGGCAACCAAGTAAGATGTGAGGGGTATAGTAAAATTATCATTATGGAATGGGATGTCCCTATTTTCACCAGAGAAATGTTGGAGGGTATGGTATTTTGAACTACAGTGGTACCTCGGGTTAAGAACTTAATTCGTTCTGGAGGTCCATTCTTAACCTGAAACGGTTCTTAACCTGAGTTACCACTTTAGCTAATGGGGCCTCCCGCTGCCGCTGTGCCGCCATGGTGCCATTTCTGTTCTCATCCTGAAGCAAAGTTCTTAACCCGAGGAACTATTTCTGGGTTAGCAGAGTCTGAAGTGTCTGTAACCTGAGGTACCACTGCACCGAGATTTTAAACTAACCATAGTTCCCTAAGTTTAGATGCAGTGGTAACTATGGTTAGGTTAACACCAAACGTGGAAGCTGTAGATCTTCTTTAGTGTACAAGAAACATGAGGAAAGGGGCATGGGCGAGTTCAATATCTTGCCAATACCACACATACAGTAGCAGGAAAATTGTTTTCTGCTGCGTCGGAAATGACCTCATATATTTTAAAGATGAGAATGGTGACCGTGTGTTAATGGTGTCTGCTACTATTATTGTTATTATTATCAGTATCCCACCTTCCCCCCAGAGGAGCCCAGGGCAGCAAACACAGAAGTGATACAAAAAATATTGAAAGAAATTCCAGTACAGATGCAGAATGGAAATGTTCTCTACTTTAAAAGGTTTGTTGAAAGGTGAAGGACTTCAGTAGGCACCAAAAAGACAAGAGTTGACACGTGTATAAGAGTTAACAGAATGGAATTCCAAAGGGATGGTGCCACAACACTAAAGACCCAATTCCAATATTGTGTGGTGTGAACTTCCTGAGAAGATGGTATCTACAGGAGGCCCACACCTGCAAAGTGCAGTGATTGATTTGCTATATAAGACGTGAGATGAACCAAGTTGTATGGGGATTTCTACTCCAAAAACAGCACCGTGAACTTATTCTGGTAGCTGATTGGCAGCCAGTGCGGTTTCTTTCTTTTTCTTTTTTTAAATATTTTTTATTGCTTTTTAGAAATACAGAAAAAAGAATAAAGAGTGGTTATGAGAAAATAGAATAGAAGAATAACAAATTTCCATATTCTTTTTCCATCCAATCTAAAGGACTTCCCCACATCCTCCAAACCCTGCGTTCCCTGTCTTATAAAGCATCAGCAATTTGTTAACTTATTTCAAAACTTATTGTAACTTCCATTTTATCATGTTCCCTAATTTCAATTTTACTGTAACCCAATTCTTATATGCTTTGTATTAAACACAATAAAGTTGTTTCATTATTTTACCTCTAAATTCTTGTGTCTTAATTTTCATTTCATTAACTTACATTTGCTGAAGCTAGAGTTTCCTGAAAGGTGCATTTTTTAACATTCATACAGCTTATAGTGTTTTTTCAAATAGTCCTTAAACTTTTCCCAGTCCTCCTCAATTGTTTCTTCTCCCACGTCTCGAATTCTGCCAGTCATTTCAGCCAATTCCATATAGTCCATCAACTGCGATTGCCATTCCTCCAGCGTGGGTAAATCTTTTGTCTTCCAATATTTTGCGATCAGAATCCTTGCTGCTGTGGTAGCATACATGAAAAAGGTTCTATCCTTCTTAAGCACTCTCTGGTCCACCATGCCCAGAAGGAAGGCCTCTGGTTTCTTAGGTAAGGTAAATCTCAGTACCTTTTTTAGTTCATTATGGATCATTTCCCAGAAGGCCTTCACTTTCGGGCAGGTCCACCAGAGATGAAAGAATGTCCCTTCCGCCTCTCCACATTTCCAACATTTGTTGTCAGACAGATGATATATCTTAGCTAGCTTGACTGGGGTCATGTACCACCGGTATACCATTTTCATAATATTTTCCTTCAAGGCAGTGCATGCCGTAAATTTCAAACCGGTGTTCCATAACCTTTCCCAGTCTACAAACATAATGTTATGCCCCACATCCTGAGCCCATTTTATCATAGCGGATTTGACTGTCTCATCCTGTGTATTCCACTTAAGCAGCAAGTTATACATTCTCGAAAGTAGTTTACTTTTTGGCTCTAACAATTCAGTCTCTAGTTTCGATTTTTCCACCTGGAATCCAACTTTTTTATCTATTTTAAATACCTCTTGGATTTGCGCATAGTGCAGCCAGTCTCGTACCTTAGTTTTCAATTTCTCCAAGCTTAGCAACCTCCAATTGTCTCCAATTTTTTCAATTATTTCCCAATATTTGGGCCAATGGGCCTCCATGTTAAGTCTCTTACGTGCCTTGGCCTCCACCGGTGAGAGCCACCTCGGAGTTTTACTCTCCAATAAGTCTTTATATTTTATCCAGACCCTCCAAATTGCTCTTCTGACAATATGGTTTTTAAACAATTTGTGCACTTTAACCTTGTCATACCACAAATATGCATGCCACCCAAACGCATTGTCAAACCCTTCCAGATCTAGGACGTCAGTGTTCTCCAATAAAATCCAATCTTTCAACCAGCAGAAGGCTGCAGATTCATAATATAACCTCAAGTCTGGCAGGGCAAATCCCCCTCTTTCTTTCGCATCAGTTAATATTTTAAACTTTATTCGGGGCTTTTTGCCCTGCCAAACAAACTTAGAAATATCCTTCTGCCACTTTCCAAAACATTCCACCTTGTCCACGATCTGTAGGGCCTGAAACAAAAATAACATTTTCGGCAATACATTCATCTTTACAGCAGCTATTCGGCCTAACAAGGAAAGTTTCAATCTTGACCATGTTTCCAAATCTTTTTTGATTTCTGACCAACATTTCTCATAGTTATCTTTAAACAAATTCAAATTTTTGGAGGTCAGGTACACCCCTAGGTATTTTACTTTTTTAACCACATTCAACTCCGTTTCTTTAGAGAACTCATCTGTTTCTGTAACTGTCAAATTTTTTGCTAAAACCTTGGTTTTTTGCTTATTTAACTTAAACCCCGCCACCCGACCAAAATCAGAAATTAATTCTAACACTCTTTTAGTACTGGAGACTGGTTCCTGTAATGTTAATACCAAGTCATCTGCAAATGCTTTCAATTTATATTGTTTCACTCCGACCTCAATTCCTTGAACCAACCGGTCCTTTCTAATCATGTTTAGCAACACCTCCAGAACTGAAATGAACAATAGGGGGGATAGGGGGCACCCCTGACGTGTCCCTTTTTCAATTTTAAACTCCTCTGTCACCACATTGTTTACTATCAATTTAGCTTTTTGTTCTGTGTAGATTGCTTGTATACCATTTTCGAACCCCCGCCCCACTCCCATCCCTTCCAAATTTTTCTTCATAAACATCCAAGAAATATTATCAAAGGCCTTCTCTGCATCAATAAAAATTAAAACCGCTCTGGTATTAAGATTTGTTTGTAGAAGTTCCAAAATGTCAATAATGTTTCTTGTGTTATCAAACAAATGCCTACCAGGGAGAAAGCCAGCCTGGTCCTTATGAATCACTTCATTTAGTACTTTTTTAAGTCTACTTGCCAAAATATCGGCAAAAATTTTATAATCCACATTTAGGAGTGAAATGGGGCGGTAATTCTTAAGTTGAGTCTTTTCAGTTTCTAATTTAGGTATCAATGTGATGAAAGCTTCTTTCCACGTTTCCGGTGCCTTCCTTCCCTCCATTATTTGGTTACAAACCTCCATCAAAGGTTGTGTCAAATAGTCCTTTAAAACTTTATAATATTTGGAGGTTAAGCCGTCAGGGCCTGGGGACTTGCCAAGTTGAAGATTTTGAATGGCACTTTCAATTTCTTGCTGTGTAATGTTACAGTTCAGGTTTGTTCTCATTTCCAGGGGTATTTTTTTGTAATCCATTAGTTTTAAGAAATTGATCCACCTCTGAAGCTTTTTGCGGCCCTTGTGAATAGAGTTCTTTGAAGTACCTCTGGAAGCACTTTCTAATTTCCTCGGGTTTCTGAACCATTCTCCCTTCAATCTCTAGATTTGTAACTGTATTAAGCTTTTGTCTCTTTTTCAACTGCCAGGCTAGCAGTTTCCCACACTTATTCGCCGATTCGAAGGATCTTTGTTTCATTTGTTTAATTTTCCATTCCACCTCCTGATTTATCAATTTTGAATATTGCGCCTGGAAAAATTTCACTTCTCTTAACACATCCTTCGACTTAGGCCTAGATCTTAATTTTTTCTCTTCTTCTCTTATTTTCTCCAATATCTTCTCCTTCTTTTCATTCCAGAGCCTTTTCTTAATCGTGTTTTGTTGTATTAGAAACCCTCTCATAACTGCCTTACTTGCGTCCCAGATTGTTCTTTTTTCCACGGTGGTATTCAAATTTATCTCAAAATAGTCCTTTAAAGTTTTTTGGGCCTTCTTCACAATCTCCTGATCTCTTAATAAAGTGTCATTCATTTTCCATCTAAAGGAACCGGTTGTATTAAGTCTCAATTCCACTTTCAAAGCATTATGGTCGGAGCAGGTTTTTGGGCAGATTTCCACTTTTCTAGTCTTAGGTGCCAGTCCTCTAGTTGTCCAGATTTGGTCGATTCGTGTCCATGTCAGATGAGCTTCAGAAAAGAAAGTCCCTTCTTTCCCTAGAGGGTTCTTAACCCTCCAGATGTCAACTAAGTCCATATTGTCTGTCATTTCAAAAAAAGTTTTAGGTAGTCTGCCGTCTTTCGATATGTTGACACTTTGTGACTTATCCATATTTACAGACACAACCCCATTCATATCACCCAGCATAATGATGTTACTATAGTCCAAGTAATCCAGCATAGTCTCATGCAGCTTCCTGAAAAATTCCGACTTTCCCTCATTTGGAGCATATATTCCTAATATCAAAAATTTTTCTCCTTGTATCTGTATTTCAATCGCCAAAATTCGGCCGTGTTCATCTTTAAATAAGAATTTCGGTGACAGGCTCTCCTTTGCGTAAATCACCACTCCTCTCTTCTTAACTTTGTCCGAAGAAATAAATTCTTGGCCTAGTCTTTTATTGATTAACACTTTTCTATGGAGCCTTGTCACATGTGTTTCTTGTAGGCAGATAACGTCCAGTTGTTCCTTTTTCAAAATGTGAAAAACTTTTCTTCTTTTTTCCGGGGAATTTCCGCCATTTATGTTCCAACTAAGAAGCTGCAGAGACATCCTGAATCAATTGACGGGTTCTACAATGGGGTATCTAAGCTTCCCTCCGATCCCGGAGGAGGTAGTGCTGGTCCTGATCCAGGTGGTATAACTCTTGGAGGTGGTCCCGGTGGTGGTGGAGGCCAAGAAGCTGCAGCTCCTTTTTGCAGGTCCTCCTCGTGGTCGTGTAGGAACTTCTGCTGGTCTTCAGGTGATTTAATCTTTATTTTCCTTCCTTTGTAAGTAAATGAAAGTCCTTGTGGAAACTCCCACCTATAAGGAATTCCGTTGTGTCTCAACAATTTGGTCAGATCTATATAGGTAGTCCTAAGTTCCAAGAGATATTTGGGTATATCTCTATAAATTTCGGCCCTTTTGCCTTCTATCTCCAAAGATTTCTTAAAATGTAGGCCTAATATCTTATCCCTTTCTTCTCTTGATCTCAGAGCAACTAAGCAGTCTCTGGGCTTGTCTTTCTTTACTGATTTTCCCAGTCTAAAGGCTGTCACAATTTTAAAGTCCTTTTCTTCCTCAATTCCCCAGAATTTGGAGAACAAAAGTGTCAAAAATCCCTCTAAATTATTTTGCTCCAGTTCCGGGATAGCCCTTATCCTGAGATTACTTTCTTTACTTTTCAATTCAACCAATGACAGGTAGGCTTGTTGTTCCCCTACCTGCCTTTTCAGAGGTCTTACTTCTCCTTTAATTTCATCAACCTTTAAATTCGCCTGTTCTGCTTTTTGATTGGCTTCCACAGCTAATTTGTAGTTTTCTGCCGTAGCTCCTTGCAATTTCTCAATTGCCTGAGTGTGCTGCGAAACCTGTTCGGTTAATTTGCCAATAGAGGATGTAGCTTGGTCAATCTTTGATGTTTGATTGTCCACTTTTTGATTTAAAACTGCCAATTGTTCCAAAATTTGTTTCAAAACTGTTTCAGATCCTCCAGTTGCCATATCTTCTGCAGCAGGCTGCACTAGTTCCACCTCCTGTGCTGTCAGCACAGTTGGGACAGATGATCTGCGGTGATGAGTTAAAGTTGTTTGCAAAAGTTGCCCAGATTTTTTCTCTTTTTCTTTATCTTTGGCTTTAGCTGCTCTTGTTCTCCCTGTGCCGCTCATTCCACACCTGCCTCTGTTCAAGGTCAGATGATCTTTTGTCCCATGGGAAAGACAAGTCCCAAGTATAAACAAATTAAACCACAAAAAGTTTCAATAAAGCTCAATTCCCATGCCACTATACTTCCACAGTCCTATAGGGGGAGTATTTCAAAGTTTCAAAAAGAAAGGAACTATTTTCCGCCATTGAAGTTCCTCTATTCCCCATGTTAAGTTTTGTAGTTCCCAAACACAAGAGGAAGGTTTCCAGAACTTCTGATCTCTTAAAATCCAGCCACAAGGTATCAAAATAGGTCCATGCAACAATGTTAAATGTTAATGTCTCAGTCTATGCAACAATTTCAATCTCTGCAACAATGTCGTCAATTTGACAGCAGTTTGACAGTTCTTTTTCTATGCACTGGCAGCCCGATGACAGGGTTATCTCTTTCAACCCCGTTTAGCCCAAAGATAGGAGGGTAGTTCCACAGAATAAAAGTCTATAAATCACACAGTTCTTTCCCTTTTATCTTCAAAATGCAGAGTCTATCAATGCACTCTTTCTTCCACTTTTTCAGTCCCTTTTAAATACTTCAGCTCGTTTCCGAGCCCTTGCTTTGATCTAATTAGCAGAGTCGGGAGGCGGACTTCCTGTTACTCGCCTCCCGTTTTCAGCCGAATTTCTTCAATTTAAATTAAAAATTTAGGTCCCTTACTCACGGGTATGTTGCTCCAATTCCGATAATTTCAAGAAGAAAGGTCAGCGCTCATCAGCAGCAGCAG
The DNA here is from genome assembly GCF_964106915.1 of Podarcis gaigeae. Classification (NCBI taxonomy): domain Eukaryota; kingdom Metazoa; phylum Chordata; class Lepidosauria; order Squamata; family Lacertidae; genus Podarcis; species Podarcis gaigeae. The sequence goes on along the minus strand of NC_139686.1, from coordinate 65,476,984 downwards.
CGCGGCTTTGCTTCCACGAAAAGAGTGATGAACTCACAGCGCCGCTCCCCCTTTCACGTTCCGGAGCCTCTTACGAGGCTCCTTCCCCGCTTCTGGGGGGGCTCCAGGCGCCCGCCGAGTCCCACGGCCGCAGGCTCGCTCTGCCTGCGGTTTTTCTTGATGGGTCTCCGCTTTGCCGCAGCGGACGACCCTTTTTCGCAGAGCCCCTCTTCACAGCGCGAAGAGGACCGCCATTGCTGTTTCGCGCCGCCTCCGGAAGTCCCTGTGCGGTTTCTTTCAACAGTGATGTTATAGGACTGTGCAACATAAGGTAAAGGTAAAGGGACCCCTGACCATTAGGTTCAGTCGTGACCGACTCTGGGGTTGAGGCGCTCATCTCGCTTTATTGGCTGATGGAGCCGGCATACAGCTTCCGGGTCATGTGGCCAGCATGACTAAGCCGCTTCTGGTGAACCAGAGCAGCGCACTGAAATGCTGTTTACCTTCCCACCAGAGCAGTACCTATTTATCTACTTGCACTTTGATGTGCTTTCGAACTGCTAGGTTGGCAGGAGCAGGGACCGAGTAACGGGAGCTCACCCCGTCGGGGGTATTTGAACCGCTGACCTTCTGATCGGCAAGTCCTAGGCTCTGTGGTTTAACCCACAGCAACATACCCTCCAACAATTCTCCTGTGAAAACAGGGACATCCTAAGGAAAAGCGAGGCATTCCAGGATCAGATAAAAGCCAGGTGTCAGGTTTCAGGGAATCCGATCCACCCCACCCCCCACAGTAGGTTGCCAGGAATAGACAAACAGGGAGAGTTTTTGCCAATGCCTTTTATTTAATATTCACAGAGAGAGGCTTAGAAATGCCCCCTCCATCCCTCCCATTATACGTCATCTCTACGGTGGCTGATTTGTGCCTTCTGCCTCTGTGTTCTCTGCTCTCCTACTTTCAATGCCTGCCGGGTTCTGGGAAAATGGAGGGGTCTGGAATGCTTTCTAAAGACACTGTGTCTGCCAGCTGTCTCTCCCCTGGTGCTTCGTCTTCTTCCTGCTCCTCTCCCACTATTTCCCAGCTCCCCCCCCCAATCTGCCTCTGAGCTATGATCTCCCGCAAACCACTATTGTAAATCTATACTGGCATCCTCTTCACTGGATGGGTCAGGCTGACACCAGGAGGCCTTCTGTAAATCCAGGACTGTCCCTGGAAAATAGGGGCACTTGGAGAGTCTGGTGCTATCCTGACCCAGTGAGCAGTTGAGCCACCAGTAGATGCAGTGTCTGGCCCGACCTCAAGGGAAATCCCACACAATGGTCTCCAAAGTAAACAATGTCTTTGCAAGAACTTTTTGAATTTGCTGTGTACGCTGTTAAAAGTTCAAACCCTTTGCGTCATCTGCACGCAAAGTTTTATTTTTTCAAAAGAAAACTGTATGCCATCTGTTTTCCAGTCCTCTTCAATACAATACTGCATATACTGCAGAAAAAAAATATATCTTCTAGGCTTTCATTACTTTGAAAACCAATTTTTAAAATGTAAGGAGCTTTTACTCACAGTGTGTAATTTACCAATTAATTATTGATTTTGTTTAGTGTAGCCTTATAAAATTGTCCTAAGGTAAAACTATGCTTTGGATGTTTGCATGCTAACAAGGAGACTGTAAACATATTACAATTCTGCTTCGCTCGCCCTTTGCTTTCTTTACTGAGAGATGGCGGATTTCCTCCCTTTCTTCCTAAGATAAAGAATTGTACGACTGGGGAAGATCTCAAGGTGAATAAAACTCACCTTTTGGTAACTACACTATGTTTAAAAAAAGGGAAGCAAATGGAGGAGAGATTCAGACTAAACAGCAGCTTCAAAGCAAAGCAATTTGCTACCAATATTTATACAGTATAATGGAGGCAAAGCAGAACTAACAAAATCCATAGAAAATCTTTCTGAGTGGTTTGCTCGTGGGCAGTAGGATTACAGAAATGAAGTCTGCAAATCCAAATGCATTTGTGATTGCAGAGCTCCCCTGAAATCAATGGCTGAGATTTCGGATCATGGTCACAGTCACCTGCAAGTTACAGCAAAACATCACAAGAGTGCTGATTCTTGAACAACAGATTATTACAGTTATCTTACGATGACAATTTAGGGCCAGCACACATTCATTCATGCAAAGAGATCATGTGAACCCACCTAATTCACGCTTCCCAAGACAGAAATGCAGCTATCCTTCACATATGTAGTTCTTTGAGTTTTGCAATGCAGTTCTCCAACCCAAAAAAGTGTAGAGATATGTATTTATTAGGGGGAAAATATGTAGGAAAAGTGTGTATATCAGTTAAAGTAATATACAGAAATGTATTGTAGTATGGAAAATTGATTGCAAAACTGCATTAAAATATGTATATTAGCAGAAATATATTCGTAATACACTAAAATGCCGAGAACTTTCAGTACCTTTCCCTCCAGAAGTAAAATGGAAATATGGCAAACAGAACTTAAAAGAAAAATGAGGATTTGGGAGGAACTGAAATGGACAGATTAGGCCATGCCTCGTGCAAACCAAGTAATCCAAGGAGGAAATTATCTCCACATGAATAAGTATGACCAGACAACCTCTGTCCAGAAGTGGCCATCAGAAAGACCTGCCTGTGCCAATTCCAGCCAGCAGTGAATTCATTGTGTTAAGCCTAATATCTGTTATCTATCCTATCCTATTATCTATCTTAATATTATCTGTTAATTATGTCACTGAGATTTAAATACTTCAATGGACAGACCTCCCTTCCATGCAAATGTTCTTGAAATCCCAGTTGCATGAGGATATTCTCATGGAAAACCTTAACTAAAACAAGACTAGTTTTAAATAGCAGCGATGGACTTAGGTTGGCTCTGCCATTTCTCCTACAGTGAAAGTTGATCACCAAAGTTTATTGGCATAGATCGGATCTTGTAAGATTATCTATTAAAAAAAACCACATTTTCCTACCCTTATTTTAAAAACATTTATGACTGACAGCTTTCTCAAGCATTTCTTACAAACAAAAGAATCTTACGAATATACCCATTATTACATTTGACACTGCAGTAAAGGCAAAATTGTGTAGGAATAGATTTGAAGAATTTCAAAACTGTTTTTTTTTTTACTTTATAATGTGCTTATTTTTATAGCCACTAAAAAAGAAAATGTTGACTTATTCAGTATACTTGGCCTTCTCAAGTAGCTGAACAACAGCTATACTCTAATTAGTGTAACTACTGTAGCATGGTTGATATGGGCTATTCTCCGTTAAAGCAATTTGCATGATTTGTTTTCTGAATCAAATGTCAGAATGCTTTGTGAACAAGAATACAGCAAGGAAAATGCATTTCAGTAAGGTAAAAAGGTAAAGGACCCCTGGACGGTTAAGTCCAGTCAAAGGCAACTATGGGGTTGCAGTGGTCATCTCGCTTTCAGGCTGAGGGAGCCGGTGTTCGTCCACTGACAGCTTTCCGGGTAATGTGGCCAGCATGACTAAACCACTTCTGGTGCAATGGGACACCGTGACAGAAGCCGGAGCACATGGAAATGCTGTTTAACTTCCCGCCACAGTAGTACCTATTTATCTACTTGCACTGGTGTGCTTTCGAACTGCTAGGTGGGCAGGAGTTGGAACAGAGCAACAGGAGCTCACCCCATTGTGCAGATTCGAACCGCAAACCTTCTGACCAACAAGACCAAGAGGTATGGTCTGAACGTACAGGAGGCCGCCATCTTGCTGAAGCTAAGGAGCAGGCATGGGTTGCCACATGGGACACAGCCTTTAGGCCAGGTTCCAGGTAGATGGGCTGCTGTTGTTTCAGGAGCAAGAGGGGAAGAGGAATGGCATTGGGGGAGTCATAATAGTGAGGATTAATAACTAAATTAAGCAACTGAACTTTAAGCAAAACTGTGTGTTTACTACCTTCTTTAGAAGCCTGTAACATCCACTAGATATAGTAGAATTATTAATAAGTTAACTGATTCCTGGAAGAACATTATCTCCTGACACATCCTTTGTTTTATCAACTTTGCTTCGTAAAATTCATCTTTTCTTATTTGTTCAACTTCTGCCCGAGTCTCCAGGTATCTAAGTTTACTGTCTCACAAAAACCAATACGATAACCCATGGCTGCTATATAGTGTCAGGCTTCAGGGAATTGGCTTCCTCCCCCCTTTGGAAGTAGATAAGCAGAATAAGGGAAGCGGATGGTGCTGTGGTCTAAACCACTGAGCCTAGGGCTTGCCGATCGGAAGGTTGGTGGCTCAAATCCCCATGACTAGGTGAGCTCCCATTGCTCGGTCCCAGCGCCTGCCAACCTAGCAGTTTGAAAGCACGTTAAAGTACAAGTAGATAAATAGGTACTGCTCCAGCAGGAAGGTAAACGGCGTTTCCATATGCTGCTCTGGTTTCGCCAGAAGCAGCTTAGTCATGCTGGCCACATCACCCAGAAAAACTGTCTGCGGACAAACGGCGGCTCCCTCGGCCATTAAAGCGAGATGAGCGCTGCAACCCCAGAGTTGTTCGCAATTGGACTTAACTGTCAGGGGTCCTTTACCTTTACCTTTTAAGCAGAACAAAGCAAAAGGAGTCTTCTGATCAGTTAAAAACAGCAAGAGAACAACAAATCCATTCCCTAGGAATGAGGTGCTCCCAGTTAAGGGTTCCACCCGCTGCCTCCCTAGTCACCCATGTCACTACCACATCTTGTAACCTGATCTTGTAACCACTGTGCTTTCTGTGCTCCCACTTTAACAGCTCTTCGTGACCTTGGGCTGGGTGAATGAATGCTTTCCAGAGACAGTGAATCTGTTAGCTCTCTCTCTCTCTCTCTCTCTCTCTCTCTCTCTCTCTCTCTCTCTCATACACACACAGTATTTCCCAACGTCTGCCTTCTGAACTATGCCCCTCTGCAAACCACTCTTCCAAATCTATACTGTCTTCCTGCTCCTGGGAAGATTCAGGCACCTGAGAAGGAGTGGGGGGAGGGGGAGGGGGAGGCTCCCACCATTCCTCCTCAGCATGGTCCCTGACATATAGAGTGCATTCGTAGGTGGGATCTACTGCAATTGGTAGCCAGATCAGTGGGATCTGCTACAAATTGGTGTCAGCGCTGGGATCCACAACGGAAGGCTTCCTCAGATGGAAGTTTATTCTGTCAAGGCGAGTGACTTCCTTCAGAAGGAAGGAAATCTTCCACAAACAGAGTTTGCTTGGCATTGTGAGATTATTCCCACCAGCATGAGATAATTCTACAGAAGTATTTAAAATGTCTTGGAAGCCTGGACCGATGTGTCCAATATCCTCACACCACCCCCATTTTTTTGGAACCATGTGACGTTAGGATATTTCCATTCCACCTTAAAAGGGAGCAGGCTTTGTGAGTCACAGAGTCTGCGTATTTCCTGTTCACAGGATGTTTATGTTTTCTATTGCTTTCGTTTCTCTCTGTGCCTGAGTAGACCAAAGCAGGCAGTCATGTTTTTTCTTTGTTCTGACCAATGCTGAATAAACTTGTAAATATGCTCTCCTGCTGTGCGTCTTTCGCTGTGCGAATTCTGCTGATAGAGCGTGCATCAGTTCTGGAATGTGGAAGGCTATTTTCTGGAACTCGTGTCGCTAATTGCTGATACTGTATCTACGGGAGATCGATGGATGTCCGGAGTCGACGTGGAGGCAGTGATGGCCTTTGTCTCCCTGGCAGTATCCCAACATGTGCTTCCTCTATTCTTATAACTAAATAAAGTATTAAGGGTTGACTTTATTTTTTAATGCAATGGGACCAAAGGCCCCGTACAAAGAACAATTGCTTCTGGACTAGTGCAGTATTATGTCATTCTAGCATTGCAACACTAATACTAATAATTTATTATTTGTATCCTGCCCATTTGACTGGGTTGCCCCAGTCACTTTGGGTGGCTTCTAGCATCTATAAAAACATAGTAAAACCTTAAACCTTAAAAAGCTTCCCTATACAGGGCTACCTTCAGATGTCTACTAAAATTAGACTAATGTATAATATTCGTCTGCTGCATGTGTGTGGTATCTATATATTTGTTTAGGCTTAGATGTAAAATTCAGTTTCTTCATTTCAAGCTCTGCCTTGATCAAATAGGAGTCCCTAATCCAGTGGCTGGGAGCTGGTCAATGGAATTAGTATAGAATTCTCTTCTGCATGTTTGGTTATTATTACTAAGAAACAGAACCTGGAAGAGAGACATTTTTAAAACCAATAGGATGTTCTGGTCAATATAGGCATTCTAGCAGCAAAGGGCATAAATGTAAAAAAATGGAACAAAACACAATGTTTTACAATCTGGTATGAAAATGTCCTCTGTTTACAGCCAAGTAATCTATCTTAAATGGCTTGTGATCAGGCTGTTAGGCTGGAATACAAAAATCAATTACGCAATGAGGACCTGTGATTTCATAGTCACTACCCCAGACTGGGACGCAGGTGGCGCTGTGGGTTAAAGCCTCAGCGCCTAGGACTTGCCGATCGAAAGGTCGGCGGTTCGAATCCCTGCGGCGGGGTGCGCTCCCGCTGCTCGGTCCCAGCGCCTGCCAACCTAGCAGTTCGAAAGCACCTCCGGGTGCAAGTAGATAAATAGGGACCACTTACCTGCAGGAAGGTAAACGGTGTTTCCGTGTGCGGCTCTGGCTCGCCAGACGCAGCTTTGTCACGCTGGCCACGTGACCCGGAAGTGTCTCCGGACAGCGCTGGCCCCTGGCCTCTTGAGTGAGATGGGCGCACAACCCCAGAGTCTGTCAAGACTGGCCCGTACGGGCAGGGGTACCATTACCTTTACCTTTTACCCCAGACTCAGTTTGCAATGGGGTGTGCAGAACATTCCCTGTCCGAAATGACTGGTGAAACCCTGCTTAGATCAAGCTCTTGGAAGTGCAAAATTTATAGAACCACAGTGTTGGCCCTATGTTAAGGCTGAGTCGCCTGAATAATGTCCTGGTAATATAATGAGAAATCAAGAGGTGGTAGGTTCTATGGTTTGTAGGTAGAAAAATAGGCAGATTTGAAACTTGGCAATGGAGGAAAGGTACATTTGAGGATGGTCCATGCCAAATTTAGGGAAGAAAGGACAAGAAATGGCTTATCTTGAATGAATTAAATGTATGATGAATTGACTTTGGGAAGTTGTGCATATCCTCCTACCTGCCAATGTTTGCTGGGATGGTTTTAGGGGTCTGTACCACGTCTTTTATATGCGTGTTGTTTTTGTCCATGGAGTTTTCTTGGGAGGAATACTGGAGTGGCTTGCCGGTTCCTGCTCCAGGTGGATCACATTTAGCCAGAATTCTCCACTATGATCTGTCTGTCTTGGGTGGCCCTGCATGGCATACTTCATAGCTTCTCTGAGTTATTCAAGCCCCTTCGCCATGACATGGCAGTGATCCATGAATGAGAGCTGGACCATAAAAAAGTCTAATCACCGAAGAATTGATGCTTTTGAATTATGGTGCTGGAGGAGACTCTTGAGAGTCCCATGGACTGCAAGAAGATCAAACTTCTCCATTCTTAAGAAAATCAGCCCTGAGTGCTCACTGGAAGGTCAGATCCTGAAGCTGAGACTCCAAGACTTTGGCCACCTCATGAGAAGAGAAGACTCCCTGGAAAAGACCCTGATGCTGGGAAAGATGGAGGGCACAAGGAGAAGGGGACAACAGAGGACAAGATGGTTGGACAGTGTTCTCAAAGCTACTAACATGAGTTTGACCAAACTGCGGGAGGCAGTGGAAGACAGGAGTGCCTGGTGTGCTCTGGTCCATGGGGTCATGAAGAGTCGGACATGATTAAACAACTAAATAACAACAACCATGTCTTTTGGAAAACTGTTTCCTGTTTTGGGTCAAGGGTAATATATAGGATGTGACATTACTCATGAAGAATATTTGCAGTTTTTCAAAATGTATTGTTTGTGGCCCATGTTAGCCAATAGGATTCCATAACTGTACACCATGGCTCATTCTTCACTTCAGGAAATATTAACCTACTGTACAGGATTTTTGTTCCAGGGTTACAAAACTGACCACAACCCCATATAGGGAATGTACCAAAGGAGAAAGGATGAATGCTTCACCCATGGCTGTGCTGCACTAAGCAGAAAGTTGGATTAGATGTTCCTCACTGTCGCTTTCAACTCTATCATTCTATGTGGATGGTATTGATTGACAGATGAGTATTTGTAAAGTGTTGTCCACAGCTGCCTAGATGCAATGCATCTATCCCAGTGAGCAGACAAATCTGGGACCTAGGACAACCTCACCACCACTGACAGCTCTCCAGCTATATGAAATTTGAATTAACCAGAACATAAGATGCCACACCATATAACATGGTCCTTAACAGCTGCCATTTTCATTGAGTGAACAGGGAAATCCTGGAACATGTTAAACCAAAAGGGTGTTTTTGTTTGTTTGTTTGTTAATTGAATATATACATTCTACCACAGTCTCCCCAGACATTATGGGAGCTAAATTCTCTCTTACAGCAACGAATCTTAATTAATCATGCAACTGCTTTCAGATTTCACTGTTCTGTGGAAATTTAAGCACCACCAACTGTGACAGAATTTATATCAAATGTCACGTGTGTTAGGAACAGGGTTTTCCTTTATTTAGCAGATTGATTAACATATTAAAAAAAAAACTTATCCCTAACATTTTACAGTGGTGCCCCGCAAGACGAATGCCTCGCTAAACGAAAAACCCGCAAGACGAAAGGGTTTTCCGATTTTTTAGCGGCTTCGCAAGACGAATTTCCCTATGGGCTTGCTTCGCAAGACGAAAGCCCATAGGGAAATCTCCGGGGACAGTGGGGAAGCGCAGCGCGCCTTCTCCTCTGTTCCCGGACCTGTCCTAAGGCTTGCGGTGGGAGGTCCGGGAACAGAGGGGAAGGCGCGAAGGGCTTCTCCTCTGTTCCCGGGGCTTGCGGTGGGAGGAGGGTTTTTCCTCTCCACCGCCAACATTCAGAACAGCATTCTGAATGTTGGCGGTGGGGAGGAAAGCCCTCCTCCCACTGCAAGCCTTCAGGACAGGTCCGGGAACAGAGGGGAAGGTGCGCAGCGCTTCTCCTCTGTTCCCGGGGCTTGCGGTGGGAGGAGGGTTTTTCCTCCCCACCGCCACATTCAGAACAGCATTCTGAATGTTGGCGGTGGGGTGGAAAGCCCTCCTCCCACCGCAAGCCTTCAGGACAGGTCCGGGAACAGAGGGGAAGGTGCGCAGCCTGCTGCCCCGCGCGAGGGGCGCTCTTAAGCAGAGCGCCCCTCACGCGGGGCCGACATTCACCGCTTGGAGAGCCCTGCGGGGAAGTCCTGCAGGGTTCCCCAAGCTGCGAATGTCTGCGCCGCGCGAGGGGTGCTCTTCTTAAGAGCGCCCCTCGCGCGGGGCAGCAGGCTGCTATCCGCAGCTTGGAGAGCCCTCTGGACCTCTTCTGAAGGCGGGTGGGGGGCAAAAGTCTTTGTCCCCCCTGCCTGCCTTCCCGGGGGATTTTAAAATGCTGGCGGGCGGCAGCGCTGCCGCCCGCCAGCATTTTAAGATCGCCCCGGACAGCGGAGAAGTCTCCGCTGTCCCGGGAAGGGGGGGGAAGCAAAGACTTTCGCCCCCCCCACGTCGGCCTTCAGAAGAGGTCGGGGGACAGACTGTCCCCAAACCTGGTCTGAAGGCGGTTTCCATAGGAATGCATTGATTGATTTTCAATGCATTCCTATGGGAAACCGTGCTTCGCAAGACGAAAAACTCGCAAGATGAAAAGACTTGCGGAACAAATTAATTTCGTCTTGCGAGGCACCACTGTATGTCTGTTTCTAGGATTCCACCATCTATAGCTGAGCAAAAGATTTTTTTTCCATGCACATATACTTTTGCCTACCCATGTAGACATTCTGTTTTCTCTTGAGGAAACTGGTACATACTGTCTTTTAATAAGGCCCCCTTTCCCTCTCTCCTCTTCTTTCCATTTCTTTTCTTCTTCTGTTTGTAGAAAGCAAATACTTATCCCATTATGCTCTTTTATTCATGAGGAGTGAATTCAGATCCCCTCTCTATTAAAGTATCGGCAGGGAGTCTCCACAACCTCTGGGTTGATTCAGACATAAATGCTGCTTTTTTTGTGCAAGCAAAATTTTTTCCAGAATATTTGTGTGTGTGTGTGTGTGTGTGTGTGTGCGCGCATGAAAAGCTAGTCTGATTCTCTCACTTTCTTCCAAGGGATAAATAAAAGGAAGGAAGACAAAACGACCCAGATCCATTTGTTTACTTTGAAAACAGCTGCCGTTGTCACCCTCTGAACAGTCTTTCCATCCCAGCCAGTTTCTTCAGAAAGTCCCCAGATGCAGCGCGTACTTTAGTGTGAAACCTCCAAGCAAGAGTAGAAAATCAAATCCGCTGTGAATAGGATATTGAAAATCTCTGCTGGAAAGTGATAATGGAGAGGAACATCAAGGTACAAGGGTGGTTCCCGAGGTTTCCCCCTTGGTCCTGACTATTTGGAAAAAATGAAGGAGAGAAGGGAGAAATAGCAGAATGTAATGGTAAGTTTGCTCCTGTTCTCTTTTTTTTATATAAATATTTATTGAAATTTTTTGAATACAATGCATAAATAATAAACAACATTACTTATATCATGACATAGTTTCATGACTTCTTTGGACTCCCTCACGTCTCCCACTCCCACTTACATCGTTATAAATTTTTTTCAAGCAAATTATCATCTTGTTTACAAACTTTATATCCGCTCATTTAAATAGAGTCTAGCAGTTCTCCAGAAGATTCATATTTTCCTTAGTCTCACTTATCATCAAGTTCAAATCTAATTCAGTGGTAGGCAGTTATTTATGATCTAGCATCCTTCTTATCATTCAACCAGATTACAATGTTTTTGTAAGTAAATCTTAAATTTCTTCCAGTCTTCTTCAACCCTCTCTTCCCCCAGGTCTCGAAGTTTGCTCCTGTTCTCCTCTCCCTTCAATGATGACTTTGCTCTTAGCATGTGTGGAACTTCTAGCACCACAGAGCAAAAATAAGCAGTGATGTTCCAAAACAGTGAGAAGAACGTCGTGTTCTACTCAGTTTTGAAGTGAATGGATGTTCAATGGTTGCAAAAATCCCATGGGAGGAAAATGGTCTCCAAACTCATTGTGATCTAGCTGTGCTGGGAACTAGGAGACGTAGGTTTTGACATGATCTCACTGGTACCTGAGGAAAAGTGTACTTATACAATAATATTTATTGGTTGGAATAATCTATGGATTTTAGTCTCTCCTTTTTCCAATCTTAAATTCAGCTCACAGAAGTGTTCATACACACAAAAGCCCATACCAATAACAAACTTACTTGGTCTCTAAGGTGCTACTGGAAGGATTTATTTTATTTTATTTCTGCAGCCATTTGTGATTTTTCATTTTCAAGAATTTTCGAAAATATCCCCACAAAAATGCGCCCAAATTTTTGTTCAAATTTCTTCCAACATTTTTATTTTATGCATCTTTCACTAATATACACATTTTTCTTTTGCAAGCAACAATCTCTAATATAATGCATTTTTATTTTCTCACTAATGTTTGTATAGTTATCCTCAATTCCCCCTGAGATGTGGATTTTTGTACACATTGGTTGGCTGGGGAACTGCGTAGCAAAATTTGGAGAGATTTGTGAATTTCGAAAGATAAATGTGTTTCATTTCACGTGTTGGTTCCAGATGGGAAAATTAGGTAGGTTCTCATTGAGATAAAGCAGAATTGAATTTCACCCCTCATTCCTTTTTTAAATTATTTATTTATTCGATTTTTCAGATTAAAAATTTACAGCTACATATCCAACATACAATATAAGAATAAGATTCCAAGGAATCTCTGGTACTTCCCTCCTCCCTTTGTGGGTACTGTTGTTAATCCAAATCTTTTACCTCTCCATTGTGTCCAAAATTCACCATTAAAGGTTAAAACAAAAGGTAAATGACCCCTGGATGGTTAAGTCCAGTCAAAGGCGACTATGGGGTTGCGGCGCTCATCTCACTTTCAGGCTGAGGGAGCCGGCGTTTGTCCACAGACAGCTTTCCAGATCATGTGGCCAACATGACTAAACTGCTTCTGGCGCAACGGAACACCGTGACGGAAACCAGAGCTCACGGAAACGCCATTTACCTTCCCGCCGCAGCAGTACCTATTTATCTACTTGCACTGGCATGCTTTCGAACTGCTAGGTTGGCAAGAGCTGGAACAGAGCAACGCGAGCTCACCCCTGTTGTAAACAAAATGTCTGCCCTTTTTCCCTTATAGGGTATCCAAGAGCCCATATAGAGTCCTTACATAGGTTACCATTTTGACTCAAGAAATCACTGTTTTATAATTCAAATCTGGAAAAAATAAATAAATACAGTAAATGGACAAAAGTAAACAGATTCACAAAACGTTTAGGGGTATGGGTACTCCTGTGTTTCCCTAGGAGGGGAAAGCAATGGGTCTAGCTAAACAGGATATTTCCATCTCGGGCCAGAGACTTTGGTTATAACATACAACTGGCTGATTGGGAAAAAGTATGGAATGAAAATATGAAATTTACTGCATGCTCGGCGATAAAGGAAAACGTTATGAAAATGGTATATAGATGGTACATTACACCGGTTAAGTTAGCAAAAATGTACAAAACATGTAATAAGTGCTGGAAATGTAAAGAAAAAGAAGGATCATTCTTTCATATGTGGTGGGAATGTAAGAAGGTTAAGGGTTTCTGGGAAATGATATATAATGAGTTGAAAAGGATGTTTAAATATACATTTGTAAAGAAACCAGAAGCCTTTTTGTTAGGAATAACAGGAAGAGAGATTAATAGAAGGGACTATAAACTCTTTCAATATGCAGTAACAGCGGCAAGAATATTAATGCCCCAAAAATGGAAACAAGAGGAACTACCGACACTTGAAGAGTGGAGAATGAAACTTATGGACTACGCAGAACTGGACAAAATGACTGGGAAAATTAGATACCAAAAGGATCACAAATTCATCGAGGACTGGGGAAAGTTTACGGATTATCTGAAAAATATATGTGATGTACAGACAACGTTAGTCGGTTTCAAAGAGGCTTTGTGACTGTTAAAGATATATTGTAAAAAACAACAACAGAGACGATAAGTTAGTATTAACTGGCAATATAAGACTTGGAAAATGTGTAATGAATAGAAAATATGGATGATTGGTGGAGGAGCTGGTGGAAGTACAAAAAACTGGAAATTTGAGAACAGGATTGTGCTGATTAAGTTGTAAAAGAAAATTTAATAAAAAATTATTTTCTAAAAAAAGGATATTTCCATCTCTTTAAGGACTGCGAAGTTTTTCTCTTTAGAGTCATGAAAACCCAAGACAAGCTGCTGCATAGGAAGGCTTTTGTGAGGAGTCAATACAGAGCGTTTTATCTCAGAGTCTTGTTCACACAATTATGTCTGAGTTGATTTGCCATTATCAGGAGTCAGGATGACCTTGCTATTTTAGTGTGAGAATGCTAATGATTCCAGATCTTCCCTTTTAGCTCACTGTATAAATCTCAGGCATTTAGCTTTAAAGCAGAAAATGTGTTAAAGTGGCCTTGGAATGGCGAGCAATCATGAGCTGTTAATTCTGCCAGATCTTTCTTTTCAATACACATCAGAGTGGTGCAGATAAAGAAGTGTGCTAGACAACTTCTAGGTCCTTTAATCAAACACTTCATGATGTTCTAACCTCTGTTTAGATCAGTTACATTCTTTAGATCATGGGAGGCAAAGTAAAGGTAAAGGTACCCCTGCCTGTACGGACCAGTCGTGTCCGACTCTAGGGTTGTGCGTTCATCTCACTTAAGAGGCCGGGAGCCAGCGCTGTCCGGAGACACTTCCGGGTCACGTGGCCAGCGTGGCAAAGCTGCTCTGGAGAGCCAGCACCAGCGTCGCACACGGAAACACCGTTTACCTTCCCGCTATAAAGTGGTACCTATTTATCTACTTGCACTTAGGGGTGCTTTCGAACTGCTAGGTGGGCAGGAGCTGGGACCGAATGACGGCTCATCCCGCCGTGGGGATTTGAACCGCCGACCATACGATCGGCAAGTCCTAGGCACTGAGGTTTTACCCACAGCGCCACCCGCGTCCCTCTCATGGGAGGCAAACTAAGGCCCAATTGCCTTCTAAATCCGACCCACAGAAGGTCCAGGAATTAGCGTGTTTTACATGAGTAGAATGTATCCTTTTATTTAAAATGCATCTCTGGGTTATTTGTGGGGCCTGCCTCATTTGAGTCAAAATGAGAGTATCTGTTGTAAACAAAATCTGCTCTTCTTCCCTTATGGGATATCCAAGAGCCTGTATAGAGTCCTGAAGTGGGTTCCCTATCGGTAGAAGAAAATAACAGAGGCCAACCAGAGAAGATTGAGAAGCAAAACAGCTAGTAAGCCTGATCGTTATCAAAGTTGTTGCAACAGGGTGCTCCCCTCTCACGCAGGAGGATGGAGGAAGACCCAGAACCAAGGTGTGCCTGCCCTTATATTGACATTTTAAATTCCCTGCCCTGGAGCTCAAGACCACCCCTCCATACATACATCACAGAAGGGGTGTAACCCAAGACCACCCCCTACAAACATCATACCTACATCACAGAAAAGGCGGTCTACAAGAGAAATTTGAGTGTTATTGTTTTTCCTGTCTGGCAGGTTATCTGATAATGCCTTATCTGATTGCCTTTCCTGGCCATTCCTTTGAGATGGTGATTACCCAGTTCCTGAGAAAATCGGAAGGTTCCCTCACCCCCTCCCTCCTTGCAGAGAAAACTGGCTCCCAGTATGTTTCCAAGCACAATTCAAAGTGTTCGTGCTGACCTTTAAAACCCTAAATGGCCTCGGCTCAGTATATGTGCTGACCTTTAAAACCCTAAATGGCCTCGGCTCAGTATATCTCCACCCCCATCGTCCACTGAGATCCAGCGCCGAGGGCCTTCTGGAGGTTCCCTCCCTGCAAGAAGTGAGGTTACAGGGAACCAGGCAGAGGGCCTTCTCGGTAGTGGCGCCTGCCCTGTGGAACGCCCTCCCACCAGATGTCAAGGAAATAAACAACTACCTGACTTTTCAAAGACATCTGAAGGCAGCCCTGTTAGGGAAGTTTTTAATGTTTGATGTTTTATCGTGTTTTTAATATACTGTTGGGAGCCACCCAGAGTGGCTGGGGAAACCCAGCCAGATGGGCGGGGTGTAAATTATTATTATTACTATTATTACTACTACTCCGAGTATAGGGTGGTATATAAATTCAGTAAATAATAATAAATAATAATTTGATTTCATAGCCTGCTTATTGGTTTCCCAGAGTTATCTGGCTAGCCAAATAGGATGATGGACTTGGAGAGATCTTGTAGTTTTATGCAGCCAAGAAGAAGAAGAAGAAGAAGAAGAAGAAGAAGAAGAAGAAGAAGAAGAAGAAGAAGAAGAAGAAGAGTTTGGATTTGATACCCCGCCTTTCACTTCCCTTCAGGAGTCTCAAAGTGGCTAACATTCTCCTTTCCCTTCCTCCCCCACAACAAACAGTCTGTGAGGTGAGTGGGGCTGAGAGACTTCAAAGAAGTGTGACTGGCCCAAGGTCACCCAGCAGCTGCATGTGGAGGAGCGGGGAAGCGAACCCGGTTCCCCAGATTACGAGACTACCGCTCTTAACCACTACACCACACTGGCTCTCAGCCAAGTAGGGGTTATATTACCCACATGCACCTCAACATGATTTGAAGGCAAGTGGCAGCCCCAGGACCTTTCATTTCAGAAATTAAGCGCCCATAGCTCATACTGGACTCATTCTTAATCAGCTGCGCATTAGAGCTATATGCTGCAGGATCACATTATCATTATTATTATTTATTTGATTTTTATACCATCCTTTATCAAAAGATCCCAGGTTGGTGTCAATTTTTATTTAAAATTACTTCTATTTTTCTTTTAATATCCCAAACTGGCCTTGGCTCAGCATGACTGGGCTCATAAAACTGAAACATTCCTAACCTTGAAGGAAAGATCAGGTCGACTGATGATTAGGCTAATAAACTGGAATATAAAATTATTGGATTGAAACAGACAATGAGAACTTTAAAAGTAAGTTTAACTGGCGTAGTTATAAATGTGAACACTTCTTTACACCATCAAACAGATGCAAGAGAGAGTACAGTATGTGGAATCCTATTCCCATTTAATTTTTTTAATATTAATGTTATACATACAAGGTACTATTTTCCCATTCCTGTAAATCTGGCATTGCTGCTGCTGTAGCACAAACAGTTGTTTTAGGAGCAACAGCTAAGATGGTACCCTTCAGTATGTCACTTGTCATAAAATAATAATAATAATAATAATAGTAATAATAATAATAATAATAATAATAATAATAATAATAATAATTGCCTGTTCCTATTAGTTGTTCCATGGGACACGGGTTACGCTGACCTGGAAGCTGTGTGCTGGCTCCCTCGGGCAATAAAGTGAGATGAGTGCCACAACCCCAGTGTTGGCCATGACTGGACCTAATGGTCAGGGGTCCCTTTACCTTTTATTAGATGTTCCTACTAGCTGAAATTTCTCAGGAGTTAGGAAATCACCTTACCCCCACAGTCTTACTTGAGATATTGAATTGAATGCAGCTTTCAGATCATATAGCATATAGCACGCCACCTGGTTTCTTAACATACCATATTTTTTGTGTATAAGACAATTTTTATTATTATAAAAATGTTTAAAATTGGGGGCCGTCTTATACATGGATAGTGCAGAGGGGGGATTGGCAGTTGGTGGCTGTGGCTAGGCCTGATGGCGATTGGCTGCTTCTGTATTCCCTCCCCCCAAGCTTAACAACTCTAGGCCATCTCCCCCCATTTCCTTATTTTGGAGTCCCAAAAATAGGGGTCATCTTATACACAGGGGCGTGTTATACACAGAAAAATATGATACTTATCTATAAAATGGGCTAGTACAAAGCAATGATCTGTAGTAGATCTGCCTTGTCCAAATCCTGCTTGCTTTTCAGCAAGAATAGCTTCATCGGTTATCCAATCAACTAGCTTATTGTAAAGATGCTTTGGGTATAATTTGCTAATTGTTGCTGCTTAGTCGTTTAGTCATGTCTGACTCTTCGTGACCCAATGGACCAGAGCTGGCCAAGTACTCCTGTCTTCCACTGCCTCCCGCAGTTTGGTCAAACTCATGCTGGTAGCTTCAAGAACACTGTCCAACCATCTCGTCCTCTGTCTTCCCCTTCTCCTTGTGCCCTCCATCTTTCCCAACATCAGGGTCTTTTCCAGGGAGTCTTCTCTTCTCATGAGGTGGCCAAAGTATTGGAGCCTCAGCTTCAGGATCTGTCCTTCCAGTGAGCACTCAGGGCTGATTTCCTTAAAAATGGAGAGGTTTGATCTTCTTGCAGTCCATGGGACTCTCAAGAGTCTCCTCTAGCACCATACTTCAAAAGCACCAGTTTTTCGGCGATCAGCCCTTCCCCGTATTCGCACTGCCCACAAATGGGAGGCAGAATTTGAGAGGATTTCTATGCACAGCTCTTGGCAAGGCAAATAGCACAATGGGAAGAAGCAGGGCACTCCCAGACTATCATTATTTTCCACAGAATACAAATACAGGCAAATTCTTACTGGCAAATTCAGCTTGCACAGCAAACACCTGCTTCCTCCAAAGACTGTGGACTTTTTTGTGATAGTTGCCTTTGCTTTATTTTCAATGTGCCTAGGGTGTTAAATTCCTTTTGTTAAGGCCCTCTTGTCTTTAACGGCGACAGCCATGTTATTTCCACTTGGGACCGTCTATTTCATAGAATCATAGAATCATAGAATCATAGAGTTGGAAGAGACCACAAGGGCCATCGAGTCAAACCCCCTGCCAAGCAGGAAACACTATCAGAGCACTCCTGACATATGGTCGTCAAGCCTCTGCTTAAAGACCTCCAAAGAAGGAGACTCCACCACACTCCTTGGCAGCAAATTCCACTGTCAAACAGCTCTCACTGTCAGGAAGTTCTTCCTAATGTTTAGGTGGAATCTTCTTTCTTGTAGTTTGGATCCATTGCTCCATGTCCGCTTCTCTGGAGCAGCAGAAAACAACCTTTCTCCCTCCTCTATGTGACATCCTTTTATATATTTGAACATGGCTATCATATCAATTTCCTCCTTCTTTTCTTCAGCACCAAGGTCAGATGTCTCATCTTTGCTTTAAGGCCTGTGGCCTTAATAAAAGCAAAGAGAGCTTTTACTCATCTTGCATGACATAAGGAGATTCTGGTCATCGTAAGCATTGTATTATACAGAAAAAAAGGCATGGAATCCTCATTCATCATTTTCACTTGTTCTGTTTTTGTTATTATTATTTCTTGCTATGAAAGGGATACTTAGTTTTATGCAATGTAATGTGTGAAGCTGCTCTTCTTCAGCAATAAGATCTTACATTGCAATAATAATAATAATAATAATAATAATAATAATAATAATAATAATAATAATAATAATATTTTTTATATACCCCGCCCATCTGGCTGGGTTTCCCCAGCCACTCTGGGCGGCATCCAGCAAAATAACAAAATACAATAATACATCAAATATTAAAAGCTTCCCTAAACAGGACTATGCATACAATATAATCTGAAATTATTCAAATTACCGAATTTACTTTTTCTTGGTACAGATTAGACTTTATATATGCATATAACTTCAGTGTGCTTCTAACTACCAACACAGAGGGTTGTTTATTACATGCTTATTTGTTTATTACATGCTGTGCTTAAACTCTTTTTTTTTTTGCCTCCTTCACAATTATTCTACTTAAAATCAGAATTTTAATTAAATTTTATTTTTCTTCTTCTGGAGTGTTTATTTGGTTTCTCTTCACTCACACCAGATTGAATGGAATGCTGTTGCTTCTTAGATTATTTGCATGGAAGGACTGTAGAATTACTTATTACTGAGTGAAGCGCTGATTAAATCCATAATTAAGGAATGAGCCACACCAGGTTGTGCATCCACTGTTTTATTGCCACCTACGTAGGGAGCATTATAATGCGCAATGTGAAACCAAGAGTTTTTGCTATCCTAGGGTAGATTGTAAGTGGAAGATGGAATTGAATGTTGACTTAATAAAAGAAAACTCATGCTTTCTGTTTGCAGCATCTTGGGATCATACTGGGTTTAATACTAATTTTAAAAAATGCTAGTTATACAATGGAATAATAAAAAAAAGATGTACTTTCACAGAATGGATTCAGCCTTCCTAGCAAAATCCATTTACCCAACAGTTCTGCATCCTAGTGTCCTTATTGAATCTTGCTATTTCTTGACAAGACTACTGCACATAGACCCTGGTCCAGGAAGTTGTGTTGGGATTCCATTCCACCTTTTGCTGCAGATATGTGATTTGTTTCATGTCACATGTCTGTTTACATTCCAGCACAGATTGCTGGCATGAGCGGAACTTCCACTCTTTTGCTTTTCAGTCTCCAAGAAGACGGCAAGGAGAGATGCCACATTTTCTTTGTCCTGATGTATGTGTAATAAATGCATAGTTTAGTATGTGTCTACAGCCTCAAGCCTCTTCTGTTACGCAGTTTACACTGCTAAGTAATGTGTGCTCAAGCCTGCAAGCTTGAGTCACAGATGCATGTCAGAGCAGAGGTTGATGCATCTCCGCAGCGGAAAAGCTGAGAAGAGGAGAGACGCTCCAGCTGGGGCTGAGCCAGCTGGCTTTTCGACCCCCAGTTCCAACAAGTTGTACTATGGTCCTGCATTCATGAACAGGAGTTGTGTTTTCTGTTGATACTTGTATTCTTGTAATACTTTGAGGCTTTTTGTGTGATCCTGGTTAAAATGAACTTGTGCAACAAATATCAAGCATTTTTATAGTTGAGATAAAGACTACAAAATACGTTAAGTTGTATGCCCTAGAGCTGGGGTCCCCAATGTAGTGTCTCGGACACCTCCTCTCAAGACCCTTGCCCTTTCCTTTTTTTGGGGGGGGGGGGAACTTGAGCAGAGGTTTCTTGCTTTTATCTGCTTTTTTGTGGGTGTAGCTGTCTTGCCTGTGTTTATTTGGGGAGATTATTAGCATCACCTCTATCTATTCTGTGAAATTGATACTTCATGCTTCCAGGGATGTGGGTGGCGCTGTGGTCTTAACCACAGAGCCTGGGGCTTGCCGACCGGAAGGTCGGCGGTTCGAATCCCCACGACGGGGTGAGCTCCCGTTGCTCGGTCCCTGCTCCTGCTAACCTAGCAGTTCGAAAGCATGTCAAAGTGCAAGTAGATAAATAGGTACCACTCTGGCGGGAAGGTAAACGCGTTTCCATGCGCTACTCTGGTTTGCTTAGTCATGCTGGCCACATGACCCGGAAGCTGTACACCGGCTCCCTCAGCCAATAAAGCGAGATGAGCACCGCAACCCCAGAGTTGGTCACAACTGGACCTAATGGTCCAGTTTACCTTTACCTTAAAGAAACTTCAAAGATTTTGAAATGTGTCCCCCAATAAAACATTTTCCTAGAGCGAAATACTACTCATGATGCAATTTATCTGAGAACAAAAAAAGCCTTCAGAAATGCCTGTGTTGTCCATGCAGTGCAGTCTTTTTAGTTATGGCATGCTGTCAAGAAGATATTTCACTTTATTTTATTTTTTTATAATAATATTTATTAACATTTCAAAAAATTACAAACATAAGAAAAAAGAAAGAAAATAATAAAACAAAAAATTACAAAAAACTGAAAAATAAAAAAGTTAAAAACAAATCAGTTTTTCCATAGCTTATCTTTCATTTACTTGTTTCCTTGACCTCCTCACACCTTCCTTTTTTCTGTTCTAGTTCAATTAGATAATTCAGCAAATCCTTCCCATCTTTGTTTTTATCTTAATCATTTATCTTAATATGTTATGGCTTTACATTCTCACCTGTTGACAGCCCATTTTTACATACTCCTTTATAACATTACTGCTAAAACCACATAACTTCATTCCAGCATCCTTCTAACATTCCTTAATTTTGCAGTGTTTCTGTAGATAGTCTTTAAACTTCTTCCAACCTTCTTCTACCAATTCTTCTCCCTGGTCTCGGATTCTGCCAGTCATTTCCGCCAATTCCAAGTAATCCATCACCTTCATCTGCCATTCTTCCTTGGTGGGTAAATCTTGTGCCTTCCAATACTTTGCGATGAGTATTCTTGCTGCTGCTGTAGTGTACATAAAGAAAGTTCTGTCCTTCTTTCGCACCAATTGGCCGACCATGCCCAGGAGAAAGGCCTCTGGTTTCTTCAAAAAGGTATATTTAAATACCTTCTTCATTTCATTATAGATCATTTCCCAGAAAGCCTTGATCCTTGGGCATGTCCACCATAGGTGAAAGAATGTACCATCAATCTCTTTACATTTCCAACATTTATTATCAGGCAAATGATATATTTTTGCAAGCTTGACTGGTGTCATGTACCACCTGTATATCATTTTCATAATATTCTCTCTTAAGGCATTACATGCCGTAAATTTCATACCTGTGGTCCATAACTGTTCCCAGTCAGCCAACATAATGTTGTGTCCAACATCTTGTGCCCATTTAATCACTTTATGTTGTCCCAAACAGAATTTGCCAGTGGTGAAAAGTGCTAAATTCAGTTCTCTACTTTGTCTAACTGGCTATTATGCAGTTACTACAAATTAGAGCAACGAGAACTTTGGGATGTTATTTGGTGAAATGCATTGGTTCTTGAATGCATTTTTTTAAAAAAAACACCCTGAAGGTCCAATCCAAGAAGCTTTGGTTCACATCTGTTGGATAATGTTTTGCCACAGGTCTGCTCCAATTGTCAGTTCCCTGGCAGAGTTCAAGGGAGTTATCTATTGCCTTCTGTCACCAAAAATTGCTGGGCCATTGTACCTCCTGCCTCTCAGGAAGAACATCATGGCAAATGGGAGAGCATCAGTCAGTGAACATGCAGCCTGCTTTCTTTCTTATCCTTTCCCCTTCCTGTTCCTCTTTCCTTTTGTATTTTTTTATTATATTGTAAGCTTGCAGGTGGCACTGTGGGTTAAACTACAGAGCCTAGGGCTTGCCGATCAGAAGGTCGGCAGTTCAAATCCCCACGACGGGGTGAGCTCCCATTGCTCCTGCCAACCTAGCAGTTCAAAAGCACATCAAAGTACAAGTAGATAAATAGGTACCGCTCTGGCGGGAAGGTAAACGGCGTTTCCGTGTGCTGTTCTGGTTTGCCAGAAGGGGCTTAGTCATGCTGGCCACATGACCCAGAAGCTATCTGCGGACAAACACCGGCTCCCTCGGACAGTAAAGCGAGATGAGCGCTACAACCCCAGAGTCGTCTGCGACTGGACTAAATGGTCAAGGATCCCTTTACCTTTAAGCTTGCAGGCAGAAACTAACTTAACTTTTATTACCTATATGGCACTTAATAACAAACAAACAAACAATAAATAAATAAATAATTTTGGACACCACAATTGAAGAAGTATGTTGAGAAGCTGGAACATGTGGAGAAGAGGGCACCCAAGATGATCGAGGGCCTGGAAACCAAGACTTATGAGGAACAGTTGAAGTTGCTAGGTATGTCTGGCCTGGAAAGGAGGAGACTGAGAGGAGATATGAAAGCCATTTTCAGATATCTCAAGGGCTGTCAGAAGAAAATGGAGCAAGCTTGTTTTTTTTTTCTGTTCTGGAGGGTAGGACTCGATGGCTTCAAGTTACAAGAAAGGAGATTCTGACTAAACATTAGCAAAGGTTGGATGGCCACCTGCCATGGGTGCTTTAGCTGAGATTCCT